>NC_090656.1:13760065-13796086 GCF_040937935.1 Hyperolius riggenbachi
AACACAGCTCAGTGCAGATTATTTCTACAGTATTTCTATTTGCAATGAACACTTTTCAGTCTGTTCTTTCCAAGAGCTCGGGTCTACTTTAAAACAAAACTGGAACTGACTCTTATGGAGTGACAAGTATTCTCAGTATTCTTCACCTCCCATTGCTAAAGATAGGCTTCGTTCTATGACAGGGAGAACATGGCTACTACTACGGGTATTTAATACTCGGGTCACGTGGGGTATTGAAGTGGCTGGATAGTGTACTAGTTAAGGGCACCGCCTTTGACATGGGAGACCAGGGTTTGAATCCTGGCTAGGGTCAGTTCCAATTCAGTAAGTAGTTCAATGCAAGACTCCCTAACACTGGGTGGCCTCTTGAGTGTGTCCCAGTGGCTGCAGCTCTTGAGCGCTTTGAGTCCAACAGGAGAAAAGCGCTATACAAATGTTAGGATTATTATAATTATTATTATTATCGATACAGGTGGTAGCATAGAACAATGCATGGAAAAAGGAGAACAACAATTACTAATATAAGCCAGTCAAAGACTGTTCTTAGAATTCTTGATTGTCCATCTGAGCCCACCAAGCACTGGCATAAAAGGAGTCCGAGATGAGAGACATATGGCCATATTTTTCTTTCCTTTTAACCACTTCACCACAGGTTATTTCCCCTTAAAAACCAAAGCAATTTTCACACATCACGCTCCCCCCATTTGTTCGCCAATAGCTTTATTGCTACTTATCACACCAAAATGATCAATACATCGTTTTTTTCACCACAAATTAGGCTTTCTTCGGGTGGTACTTTTTGCTAAGAAGTATTTTATTTTGTATGCATTTTGAGTGGAATTAGAAGAAAATAAAAATTATTATTTATCAGTTTTCAGCCATTATAATTTTAAAATAAAATGCGCTACGATAAACCCCCACGTTATATTTGCCCCAGTTATTACAACATTTAAATTACTGTATGTTTCTAGTACAATATACGGCGATAATATTTTATTTGGAAATAAAGGTGTATTTTTTCCTTGTGCTTCTTTATACTATATTAATAATTACATGCCTTGCAAAAAATAATAGTGACATACTCTTACGACATACATATTAAAAAAGCTGAGTCCCTAAGGTAGTCATTTATAATTTTATTTTTTAATGCCATCCCTTTTTTTTTTTTTTACAAGTATTTTATTTTGGTAAATATAACGGAGAGTTGGAATAAGGGGGTTAAAATTAATGGGGGAAATTTTATTTATTTTACACACACACTATCCTAAGTACTGAACAGAACACAGGAAGTAGTGTAAAACTGTAGTGTTTTTCTTTCATTTTGTGAAAGACTATAGGCATCTCATTGATGCTAGATGATCATTTACTACGGGCACTCTGATCGGTGAATGGGAACACATGTTCCTATACCCCAATCAGTATTCTGCCGCGGAGGAGGTCGGGGGTGCGAGCGCGCGTCGCTGAGAACAGCGCAATATGTGTATTTACACCCCTGTTGCTGAAGTGAAGTGCACAGGGGTGCAGATACACAGTACAGTGCTGCTGTACGAGTTAAACAATACCAGTTGTCTGGCAGTCCTGCTGAGCTTTCTGGTCAGCAGTGGCTTAAATCCCAGGCAGATGATCAGCAGGGCAGCCAGGCAACATGCATTGTTTAAAAGCAAATAAATATGTCAGCCTCCATACTTTTCAAACCCTTGGATTCCCTTTAACACTCCATACTTCACCGAACTCAGCCCACCTAACTGATCCATGCTGTGTAGGGATGAGCGCATAGATTTTGTAAAATTGTGCTGTGGAATTTTGCAATTTGAGTTGTATTTTGGAATTCATGGAATTCCAACAAGCAAATTAGGAAACGGTTTTTAAATTGCTAAGGTGGCTGAAGGGACATAAATAAGAGCATTCTACGCTAATAGTAAATTCTATACAAAATCACAACCTATGGCAAACATATGTTTTGGAAATTTGCACTGGCCATAACAAATCTTATGGTTAAAGAGAAACTCCAATCTAGAATTGAACTTTATCCCAATCAGTAGCTGATACCCCCTCTTACATGAGAAATATAATGATTTTCACAAACAGACCATCAGGGGGCGCTGTATGACTGATTTTGTGCTGAAACCCCTCCCACAAGAAGCTCTGAGTACCGCGGTACTCTGGGCAAACTGCCACAATGTAACAATGTTCACAGACAGGAATTAGCTGCTTACAGCTGTCTCTAACAGCCAAAATAGCTAGCAGCAGCTACATAACCTGCCCACAGTAAAAATGTCACCATGTAATAAATGTCAGAATGTAAATCTGGGAGAGGAAAGATTTTACAATGAGCAAACACTGACTAAATCATTTATACATAATTATGGTAAAAAATGAAGCACTTTTTTACTACATTATTTTCACTGGAGTTCCTCTTTAATTTACAATTTTGTAATTTCAAAATGTATACTCAGAAGCCGCAAAATTCAGAATTCGCTCAAGGTTCTGTGCACAACTTTGCGGATTTGGCATTCGGAATATTATATATACCGGTATATAAATTTATACTGTGCACGACACCGAACCAACCAAGGCCAGCATTTCATTTCCATCACATTACTGCAGTATGTAAATATTGCTAGTTTGTGGTGACGCAGAGTAATTGACAATTACGGTGTAAGCATGTTTATAATGACTCTCCGCCACCCTGAACGCTTCTCTCCGCTGCACCAGCTCTGCATACAGATGTGCCGTCTCTGTGCGTCTAACAGGACTCTTCCCAGGAGGAAAACTCTGTCTGCTGAATAATGGGAGACCCAGATTAAGCTGCTGAGCTTCTCTGAGGACACTCCAGTCACCAACTGCTCTAGAAAGTTGTTTTATGTGGAAATAAAGATACACAGAGATAACGGCAGCCCTTAAAGAAAACCTGAACTGAAAATTAAAAAAGTAAAAATAAGCATACACAGGTCATACTTACCTCCCGTGTAGTCTACTCCTCAGTGTCTTTCTCCTGTCCTGCGTCCTGTTTGTTCGCTGTGATCAAGGGAATTCTCTGTCCTCCATTTTGAAAATGGCCATTACCCCATAACAGCTTTCTGGTCAGCACACTGTTAAACTGTCATATCGCCCACTTGAGCCATAGGAAAACATGGACATTACTTGGCACATCAGTAGCCTTCTCAGTTATAACTGACACTAGAGTGCATTTGAAATTTTTGGTTTTTTTTATTTTATACTTGCAGCAAGAGTGGGGGAGGGGGACTTAGAGTAAGGCGTCAGGTAGGGTGTGTGTGTGTGTGTGTGTGTGGGGGGGGGCATCAGGTAAGAAATTTGTGTAGTTGAAAGGGGGAGGGGGTTAGGGTTAGGCATTAGGGGGAGGGTTCTATGTGAGAGTAGGCTTAGGTTTAGCCATAGTAAAATATGGGTATTTAATACTGATATTTTACACTTAAAGGGGAACTGAAGAGAGGTATATGGAGGCTGTCATGTTTATTTCCTCTTAATCAATACCAGTTGCCTGGCAGCCCTGCTGGTCTATTTCTCTGCAGTAGTATCTGATTAAAACCAGAAACAAGCATGCAGCCAGTCTTGTCAGATCAGACTTATAAGTCTGAACCACTGAAACACCTGATCTGCTGCATGCTTGTTCAGGGGCTATAGCTAATAGTATTAGAGGCAGAGGATCAGCAGGGCTGCCAGGCAACTGGTATTGTCTAAAAGGAAATAAACATGACAGCCTCCATATACCTCTCTCTTCAGTTCCCCTTTAAAGAGAGCCTGAAGCGAGAATAAAACTCACTTTTTTCCTTATATTCAGCATGTTTGCCCCTGATAAAACGCCGCTCTCCCACGGCAGAACGGGGGCCCTTTACCCCCTAAATCCCCTCCGTGCTGTGCGGGGAGCGCTTCCTGCTTGAGGCAGGGCTAACGGCCGCCGCCCTGCCTCTCAGCGCGTCTATCAGCGCTGATCACCGCTTCTCCCCCGCCCCTCTCAGTCTGCCTTCACTGAGAGGGGCGGGGGAGAGGCGGAGATCCGCCGCTGATAGACACGCTGAGAGGCAGAGCTAAAGCTCATAGCTCTGCCTCCATGAGCAGCAAAATCTACGACCAAGTTGGTCGTGGATTTTGCAGGGGGGAGTAAAGGACCCCCGTTCTGCCGCGGGATAGCGTCGTTTTATAAGGGAAAAAGCGAGTTTTATTCTCGCTTCAGAGTCTCTTTAAATAGTAAAATATTGGTTTTATATACCAATATTTTACTATCAGGATTATTGGGCCCTCTTATTTCCATGTGTCTTTTTTTCAATATACGTTTATGCCACTGTTATGCTAATAAGGGGTGGGGAATCAACAGATTACTGGTCTGGCTCAGGGCCGAGGCAGAGGCGAGAGAGGCTCCAGCCTCAGGGCGCAGTGTAGGAGGGGCGCACAACTCACTCAGCTATCATTCCCCTATTGGGTTTGAAGCAGAGAGAAATAAGAAAAGAGGGTGCATGGCAGTGACTGCAAGCCAGATAACTAGAGATTAAGGTGTTGGGGGCCCTGGGGCACCTCTTAGTCTAATAGCAATCAGTGTGTGATGGCTGGAGTGGGAGGGATGGAGGGGCGCACCTTATTGTCTCAGCCTTGGGTGCTGGAGGACCTTGTTCCGGCTCTAGTCTGGCTAGTCCCATAACCACACATTCTTCTCTTTTGAAAGAATTTCTATAGGATAAATGGATCCCTGTCCTAGAGAATAAGGCCACATACACACATCAGACTATAGTCTTTTGAAAATGAAAGATCACAGACCAATCTTACCCCCTTCCATGTAGTATGAGAGCCATACCTACACAGTCTTTTCTATGGAGCTGAACTCCACATCAGAAAAAATCTTTGCAAGATGCTGCACACAAAGACCGCTGTACACATGCAACAGATCAGTATCTGCAAAAGATCTGTTCCTGCCAAAAATCCATTCCTGCAAATTGCAATGATAGTCTATGAGATCTGCAGATTATCATACACACATGATTTAACTGACATTCATCTGCAGATCAAGCAATCATCCGCAGATCTGAAAATCCATCCTGGTGGATCTGATCTGCAGATGAATGTCAGTTAAATCATTTGTGTATGATGATCTGCAGATCACATAGACTATCATTGCAATTTGCAGGAACGGATCTTTGGCAGGAACAGATCTTTTGCAGATACTGATCTTTTGTGTCTGTACAGCATCTGTGTGTGCAGCACCTTGCAAAGATTTTTTTCTGATGTGGAGTTCAGCTCTATAGAAAAGACTGTGTAGAGTATGGCTCTCATACTACGTGAAGGGTGGTAAGATTGGTCTGTGATCTTTCAGTTTCCAAAGACTATAGTCTGATGTGTGTATGAGCCTTAAGAATTCCATAAAGAGAAGTGAGCTTGTGATGAGTTTGAGGGTTCCTCTACAGCAGGTGACGTGCTAGGAACATGCCTGGACTCCTATGTCAAAACTACAACCCTGATGAGGATCTCGGCATCTACAGGAATATGACTAGCAAGGCAACATTATAAGAGCTGGAGCTACTCATCCTGTCCACCACATGTCCAGAGTCAGCTTAAATGTAATAAAACGTCATGCTAGTCAGAAAACGACCATTAGTTACGGAGACCGGCAACGTTTAGGATGGACAAGTTAGAAACGACTAACAAGCCTGAGACAAAAAACATCAATATTGGCTTGGGAGACGCAGAGAGGCAGCGTTGCTCTGGAAACTCGAGGATAGGGGAGAGGAGAGGCATCCGCCTGACCTTTTCATACATCTCCAGCACGACAAATGAAACGTGTGTACAGGAAGCAACCGGAGCAGGAAAGCACCAATCAGCCTCCAGGCTGCCTCGTATGCAGAGACCACAAACATTGAACATGGAGGCCACTGACCCCACCGGGCTCTTCTAGGCAAATGAGGCCTTCCGCTCATCCTTCCATGAAACGCCTGGAGACAGCGCAGGCCGCAGACATTATTAATCTCCGCTATTATCCATTATTAACGCTGGGAATACAGAGAGGTGAGGAACAACAAGAGCTCACGCTACAAGACGGTGCCCCACGAGGGTCAAAGATCAGAAGAGCGTCAGAAGCCGGAGCTTCATTATCTGCCTCCGTTATCACCCTCCGGTGGTCTCAGGGTTATTATCCTGCACTGTGTGGGCGGAAGTAAATTATTCGCTGACCTAAAAAACAGTTATTGACTTTCCTAAATTAAAAAAATTTTTTCATAAAGAACTAATTGGACGAACCTTTAAAGCGGACCTGAACTCAGAACTCCTCTCTGCTCTAAAATATACACAACAGCCTAATAACCTTCAAACAAAAAACATCTTTGTTACAGCTGATACAAATCCTAAAATAAAATTTGCGCAGTTTCTACTTCCTGATTCATGGAAGCAGACATTGTTTACAGCCTGTGCTTTCAAATGGGCTTATCTGCCATCTCTACCATAGGCAGTCATGTGACACAGGGGGAGATCAAATTACAACTAGTGATTAGACACAAATGAGGGGCAATTAAACAGACTAAACTCTCTGAATACATACAGGGTGCATTTCTCTACAGTTTCCTTCTGTCCTGAGCAAGAGTTCAGGTCCACTTTAATTCTCATTAGAAGGAAGACTGTGGAGCTCAGTGGGAAGTGATCGCTTGTAACAGGAAGGCCCCGTTCACACTGGACGCGTTTCCAGCCGTGTTTTGGAAACGCGTGCAGGTGGCCGACACGCACGACATCAGACATTGCATAGAGTGCACTGTCTGATGTTCACACTGCATGCGTTCCGGACCTGTGCAGTCCGGGAACGCATGCTGCACGCATTTTTTGCAAAAACGCGCGGCTGTCCCATTCACTTTTCAGTGATGGGATCAGCAACGCAACGCACACAAACGTGGAGGGCGTGCGTTCGCATGCGTTGCGTTCTGCACGCATGGCCATCCGCGTTTGTGATGTGAATGGGGCCGAAGTGTGGAGGAAATATCTGTATTCTCTTTGTTGGGGGTTCCTGATCAGAAGCATCATCAATGACCATTGTACAGGGGTACTTATAATCGTCCTGTACTCTGCAGTAAGGCTGCCTCTGGAATCCATTCAATTTTTTGTGTATCCTGTACAAGGTAAGCTTCAGGGACCTTCTTGGTACATTTCGTCTCCCCCGAATGGGTTCAGTACTGTCTGAACTACGGTGTCCTCCTAGTGCCAGTCCTGGGGCTCAATTCAGAAAACATTATAAAACACAAAACCACAAATTCTTACAAAATGTTTTGTCAAATGTAAATTCACAAAGGCTGTTACCGCACGGAAAACTAAAAATTACAGACTCGTGAGGTAAAGCACAGACTTTTGAGATAAATACATCAAGGGGGCCCCTCGCAACTCTGGGCCCCCTGCAAGTGCAGGGCCTGCTCCCCTATAGTTACGGCCCTGCATTCAAGCTGCATGAATAAACACTGACTGTATGGATCATACACAGCTGTATGCAGATCATCCCCAGCAGACAGACAGACAGACAGACAGACAGACACACACACAGGCAGGCACACACAGGCAGGCACACACAGGCAGGCACACACACACACACACACACACACACACACACAGGCAGGCACACACACAGTATATACACACACACACACAGGCACACACACACACACACACAGGCACACACACACACACACACAGTACATACACACACACACACACAGGCAGGCACACACACACAGTACACACACACACACACACACAGGCAGGCACACACAGGCAGGCACACACACAGTACGTACATACACACACACACACACACACACACACACAGTACATACACACACAGGCACACACACACACACAGTACATACACACACACACAGGCACACACACACACACACAGGCACACAGGCACACACACACACACACACACACACACACTTTCCTACTGAAAAGCAATATCAGTCTAAAGTGCGGCGACATCAGAATAGTTTCTGGAAAAGACAAAGCGTTCTCCCGATGGAGCAGAAGAAGAGAGGCAGAAACAATGCAGCAATTTTCAGTTTAATTATGAAAGTCAACAAGCGAAGAAACGGCGTAAATAAGATGACTGATCTGTGGCTCTATATGTATTGTAGCATGAAAAGCCTGTAGAAGACATTGGGGTTGATTCTTTAAGAAAAATAGAAAATGTTACCTTGCAAGTCTTAATGCACGCTTCGTGCGCTATTGGCAGCATAGCGTGCGTTATTAACTTTGTTCAGAGGAGCGCTCGCTATGCATAGCACAGCGAGCGCTAGTAGCTTACGCCCTCTATTAGCCAATAACGGGAGCTCCAACCATCCCGCCCTGGACCCCTTCGGGTCCTGTAACTTTGTAGGAAGTGATCCCCGAACTTTGATTGGGCCAATCAGCTGCCAGTCACGTGATAGGCAGTCTATTGGGCCAATCAGCTGCCAGTCACGTGATAGGCAGTCTATTGGGCCAATCAGCTGCCAGTCACGTGATAGGCAGTCTATTGGGCTAATCAGCTGCCAGTCACGTGATAGGCAGTCTATTGGGCTAATCAGCTGCCAGTCACGTGATAGGCAGTCTATTGGGCTAATCAGCTGCCAGTCACGTGATAGGCAGTCTATTGGGCCAATCAAAGTGCGGGGATCACTTCCTTTAAAGTTACTGGACATAGCGAGCGCTCCTCTGAATAAAATTAATAATGTGCGCGATGTTGCCTATAGCATGCGTACCATGCATCAAGGCGCGTAGTGTTAACCTCTTGACGACCAGCTAACGCCAATTGGCGTAAACTGGTCGTCTGCGGGTTACCATGGAAACGGCCGCTCGATCGAGCGGCCTTTCCATGTCAGTTCACGGAGGGTGTCTCCGTGAACAGCCGGAGAGCCGCCGATCGCAGCTCTCCGGCAAAATGTAAACAGGCGGGGAAGAAATCCCCGCTGTTTACATCATACGGCGCTGCTGCGCAGCAGCGCCGTAAGGCAGATCGGCGATCCCCGGCCTCTGATTGGCCGGGGATCGCCAGCATATGATAGGCTGAAGCCTATCCTTCAATGCGCAGGACGGAACTCCGTCCTGCGCATTACGGAGAGAGGGAGGGAGGTAAGAAGGGTGAGGGCAGAAATGGCTGCGGAGGGGGGCTTTGAGAAGCCCCCCCCCCCCCCGCAAAACGCAGATGGCCGGCGAAGATCAGACCCCCCCCAGCAGGACATCCCCCTAGTGGGGAAAAAAGGGGGGTAGTCTGATCGCCCTGCTGGACTCCTGATCGGTGCTGCGGGCTGTAGAGCCCACGCAGCACCGATCAGTGTAAAATCCACTGGTCGGCAAGTGGTTAAATAACACGAGGAACAGGAGATTACTTGCGCTATTTTTCTTAGTGTATCAACCCAATTGTCCTCACATAGCACTTCCTTGGTGTCTGCCCTGGAGCAGAAGGCCATATTTGATGCCGCTGTAGAGTTCCCAGGTGCCCCTGCCTGCAAATTCCCAGAACCTGAATGCTGAGGGGGACCGTCCGGAAATTTCTAAGGGTATTATAATTGCATACATGAAAAAAGGAGCCTGAAAAAATTGTGCAGGCAATTGCTGCTAGAATATCGTTAAAATTAGTGATATTCTGATGCTGGATGCCAATGGTAAAATATTGATAATGTTTACCGATATTTTACTGTGGCTAAATCTAACCCGACTCTCACACAGCACTCTTCCTCTACAGATGCCTGACCCTAAGACCTCGCCTGATGGGGCACAACCCTGACCCTCCCCCTGCTGGTGCCTAACCCTAACCCTGCCTCTGCTGGTGCCTAACCCTGACCCTCCCCCTGCTGGTGCCTAACCCTAACCCTGCCCCTGCTGGTGCCTAACCCTGACCCTCCCCCTGCTGGTGCCTAACCCTGACCCTCCCCCTGCTGGTGCCTAACCCTGCCCCTGCCCCTGGGGGTGCCTAACCCTAACCCTGCCCCTGCTGGTGCCTAACCCTGACCCTCCCCCTGCTGGTGCCTAACCCTAACCCTGCCCCTGCTGGTGCCTAACCCTGACCCTGCCCCTGGGTGTGCCTAACCCTAACCCTGCCCCTGGGTGTGCCTAACCCTAACCCTGCCCCTGCTGGTGCCTAACCCTGACCCTCCCCCTGCTGGTGCCTAACCCTGACCCTCCCCCTGCTGGTGCCTAACCCTGACCCTCCCCCTGCTGGTGCCTAACCCTGACCCTCCCCCTGCTGGTGCCGAACCCTAGCCCTGGGGGTGCCTAACCCTGACCCTCCCCCTGCTGGTGCCTAACCCTAACCCTGCCCCTGCTGGTGCCTAACCCTGACCCTCCCCCTGCTGGTGCCGAACCCTGCCCCTGGGGGTGCCTAACCCTGACCCTCCCCCTGCTGGTGCCGAACCCTAGCCCTGGGGGTGCCTAACCCTAACCCTGCCCCTGCTGGTGCCTAACCCTGACCCTCCCCCTGCTGGTGCCTAACCCTGACCCTCCCCCTGCTGGTGCCTAACCCTGACCCTCCCCCTGCTGGTGCCTAACCCTGACCCTCCCCCTGCTGGTGCCTAACCCTAACCCTGCCCCTGGGGGTGCCTAACCCTGACCCTCCCCCTGCTGGTGCCTAACCCTAACCCTGCCCCTGGGGGTGCCTAACCCTGACCCTCCCCCTGCTGGTGCCTAACCCTAACCCTGCCCCTGCTGGTGCCTAACCCTGACCCTCCCCCTGGGGGTGCCTAACCCTGACCCTCCCCCTGCTGGTGCCTAACCCTAACCCTGCACCTGCTGGTGCCTAACCCTGACCCTCCCCCTGCTGGTGCCTAACCCTAACCCTGCCCCTGGGGGTGCCTAACCCTGACCCTCCCCCTGCTGGTGCCGAACCCTGCCCCTGGGGGTGCCTAACCCTGACCCTCCCCCTGCTGGTGCCGAACCCTAACCCTGCCCCTGGGGGTGCCTAACCCTGACCCTCCCCCTGCTGGTGCCTAACCCTAACCCTGCCCCTGGGGGTGCCTAACCCTGACCCTCCCCCTGCTGGTGCCTAACCCTAACCCTGCCCCTGCTGGTGCCTAACCCTGACCCTCCCCCTGGGGGTGCCTAACCCTGACCCTCCCCCTGCTGGTGCCTAACCCTAACCCTGCCCCTGCTGGTGCCTAACCCTGACCCTCCCCCTGCTGGTGCCTAACCCTAACCCTGCCCCTGGGGGTGCCTAACCCTGACCCTCCCCCTGCTGGTGCCTAACCCTAACCCTGCCCCTGGGGGTGCCTAACCCTGACCCTCCCCCTGCTGGTGCCTAACCCTAACCCTGCCCCTGCTGGTGCCTAACCCTGACCCTCCCCCTGGGGGTGCCTAACCCTGACCCTCCCCCTGCTGGTGCCTAACCCTAACCCTGCCCCTGCTGGTGCCTAACCCTGACCCTCCCCCTGCTGGTGCCTAACCCTAACCCTGCCCCTGGGGGTGCCTAACCCTGACCCTCCCCCTGCTGGTGCCGAACCCTGCCCCTGGGGGTGCCTAACCCTGACCCTCCCCCTGCTGGTGCCGAACCCTAACCCTGCCCCTGGGGGTGCCTAACCCTGACCCTCCCCCTGCTGGTGCCTAACCCTAACCCTGCCCCTGGGGGTGCCTAACCCTGACCCTCCCCCTGCTGGTGCCTAACCCTAACCCTGCCCCTGCTGGTGCCTAACCCTGACCCTCCCCCTGGGGGTGCCTAACCCTGACCCTCCCCCTGCTGGTGCCTAACCCTAACCCTGCCCCTGCTGGTGCCTAACCCTGACCCTCCCCCTGCTGGTGCCTAACCCTAACCCTGCCCCTGGGGGTGCCTAACCCTGACCCTCCCCCTGCTGGTGCCTAACCCTAACCCTGCCCCTGGGGGTGCCTAACCCTGACCCTCCCCCTGCTGGTGCCTAACCCTAACCCTGCCCCTGCTGGTGCCTAACCCTGACCCTCCCCCTGGGGGTGCCTAACCCTGACCCTCCCCCTGCTGGTGCCTAACCCTAACCCTGCCCCTGCTGGTGCCTAACCCTGACCCTCCCCCTGCTGGTGCCTAACCCTAACCCTGCCCCTGGGGGTGCCTAACCCTGACCCTCCCCCTGCTGGTGCCGAACCCTGCCCCTGGGGGTGCCTAACCCTGACCCTCCCCCTGCTGGTGCCGAACCCTAACCCTGCCCCTGGGGGTGCCTAACCCTGACCCTCCCCCTGCTGGTGCCTAACCCTAACCCTGCCCCTGGGGGTGCCTAACCCTGACCCTCCCCCTGCTGGTGCCTAACCCTAACCCTGCCCCTGCTGGTGCCTAACCCTGACCCTCCCCCTGGGGGTGCCTAACCCTGACCCTCCCCCTGCTGGTGCCTAACCCTAACCCTGCCCCTGCTGGTGCCTAACCCTGACCCTCCCCCTGCTGGTGCCTAACCCTAACCCTGCCCCTGGGGGTGCCTAGCCCCACTCCTAAACCTTAACTCCCACTCTGCCACAAGGTCACGATATGTGACAAAGAAGGTACATTTCGGGCCCGATAAGCGGCAATCAAGGTACATTTTGGCGCTGAAGTCTACCTTGATCGCCGCTAATCGGGTGACCAATCTAGCCTCAAGTGACCAATCCAGTGAGTCCTTATTCATGGCCATCGGCTATTTAACCCCTTCAGAGATGCTGGCTTTGAAGCTGCCTGGTGAAAAATGTTTGAAACTACACCAGTTACTCACAATATACCAGTTGTTACCCACAACAGCCAATTCTCTCTCTGTTTCCCCATTGCATTATGGGGCCTGAATGGGTTATTCTCATTGCTAGGGGTTTTGTCCCCCCCCCCCCTTTTCTGCCCACCAACAGAGCTTTCTGTTGGTGGGCTATGATCGCTCCCAGGATGTTTATTTTTGTATATATTTATTTCTTTTTTTTTATAATAAATATGCCTATTTTTTTTTTTTTTTTACATTCCTCCCTTCCCCTGCGAGCCAATGAGCACGATCGGTTGTCATAGGCTTCAGCCTATGACAGCGGATGGCTTTCCTGCCACCCAGGGGGACAGCTGTGTTGCACGGCTGTCCCCAGTACAGCGCTGCCGTAGATCACAGCACTGTAAAGAGTAAATAGACGGCAATTTCTCTGTCTAACAGTCGCCTAGCGGCGATTGTGCATCGGCACGCACAATCTTCTGCAAAACCCCGCCCCAGGACTGCATGCCTATTGGCGTGGAGTAATCCTGTGGCTACCGCCGCGTTCACGGCATGGAGCGGTCGGCAAGAGGTTAAGGGACAACTGCAGTGAAAGGGATATGGAGGCTGCCATATTTATTTCCTTTTATACAATGCAAATTGCCTGGTTGTCCTGCTGATCCTCTGCCTGTAATATTTCTAGCCATCACCCCTGAACAAGCATGCAGCAGATCAGATGTTTGACAAAAGAGTGACTGGATTTGCCGAATGCATGTTTCAGGTGTGTGATTAAGACACTACTGATGCATGAAAGATCAAGACGGCGGGCAGCTGGTGTAGTCTCACGTCAGGTGTCCTTCACGTCACAGCCAATCAGATCAAGAGGCCAAAACTGCTCATCAAAGTGCTGAGAAGATGAAGCCGCATTGGAAATAAATTGGCCAGAGGGACAGCTCATCATGTCTGGTGGTTGAGTCCAGCAGGGCAAACTGTCCAGCAACCCCCATCCACCAGCAGGCCTCGGCTCCCCAGACACCCTCTCCAGCCAATGAACGGTTAACAGGAAGCCTCACGCTGATGTGAAGAGCTAATTAAATTCTAATTTTACGGCCAATTCTTTTCACAGGCTTTATTTCAAAACACGGAGGGGAGAGCTGAGAACAAGGCGCGAGATGTGATGGGTAATTTGGGCAGAGTTCATGCATGATTAGCGGCTATTTATTGCAATTTCGTATGGATGTTTCGTATTGCTGAGCAGTGCAGAAACGATGAAACAAACGTCTATATCGCTAAGAGAAGATAACTGGTCCTATAGATTTAAAGCTTATAGTGATTCTGGCAAAGCAGAGATAAGGAACATTCTTTTATGACAACTTTCAAGCATGGCGGTGACAAGCAAATAAATCGGTCAGCTGTCAATTCTGTTTGGAAGACCCAACAAAGAGAGCGAGGCAACGACTCGCTTCCACTCGTGTTCTGTAATCCAGTCAGCGGGCCTTTCAGAGTACCCATGGGAAGGACTGTGATCCCGTTTTCCTCCTACAAAAATGATTGATGCTGTCAGTATATTTACTATATATTTAAGCAATTAGTATGGGTATGAATTGATGTGATTTCGTTTTTGCTGCTTTTTTAAACTATTATATGAATTAGCGTATTTTTCGTCATACAAGATGCACGTCTCCCCAAAAAATGAGGAGAAAAAGTTCCTGCAACTTATATGCCAAATACAGGAAGTCCCCAACTTACGAACGCCTGTCGAGATGTCAGGGACTCCCTATATTCTCCCTAAGTCCTCCTTCGCTCCCCCTGAATATGTGAAAGCAGCGTCATTGTTGAGATTCACATGGAACCTGTTGACCCTGTCACTAGTGGTTGGCGTGGGCTCTCCTAAGGCGTGGAGTCTAAGTGGCTACAGGTCTTCCCCAGAGCACCCCACAAGGGATTATGGGCAGCTATCCCTAGTGGACAATGGACTGCTTTGCTGCCATGACCCTCAGGATTGCCCCAACAGTGACAAGAGAGAACAAGTGATACTGCGATGTAGAGATCGGAGAACAAATTGAAGTAGCAAAGTCAATAACCAAAAGCGTAGTCAGACAATCCGAGATCAGGGCAGGCAGAGTTCATTTATAAACATTAGACAAGCAAAGGGTCGAGGCAGGCAGAGTTCAATCGTAAACGGCATACAGGTCAAGGGTCAAGACAGGCGGCGTTTAGTTGTAAGCCATAAACTAGCCGAGGTCAATATCAGAAGATCAATCAGCAAAAAGGCAGGCAGAGTAACAGGTACAACTGCTGGTAAGTTGCACGAACAGACAGCGCTGGTGCTCAGGGCAGGTAAGATTAAATAGCCAGGTTGGCACCAACTTAAGAACGCCGCGCATGCACACAGACACACTGGAACACTGTGCACCCATACAATAATTCTCATGCAACCGGCCACAAGCGTTCACGCATGCACGTATTCTAATTCGCGATGATGCGCGACAAGCACAACAAATGCCGGCCATTCCTATGCGTGCGAGAGGCAGACCCCGGGATGGACAACAATGAGAAAGAGGCCGGTGAGTATGACAGCCAGCATTCTTACCTAATCCAATCATTAGAGACCTCTTCTATCTCTCACTATTCCCCTAGTGCCGGCTTCTGCTGAGGCTTCAGCTGATTGCGTCATCAGCAGAAGCCAGCACTAGGGGAACAGTGAGGGAGAGGAGTGGTCTCTGTTCGGCGCTGGATTATGTGAGCTCACTAAGGCATGCTGCCACTGCTTTACATTTTTCAGGGGGAGTGGAGGACACAGGGGGACAGAAGAAGACACACGGAGGAACAGAAAAAGGAGACACATGGGGGGAACAGAAGGAGACACACGGGGGGGGGGGGGAACAGAAGGAGACACACGGGGGAACAGAAGGAGACACACGGGGGGAACAGAAGGAGACACACGGGGGGGACAGAAGGAGACACACGGGGGGGACAGAAGGAGACACACAGGGGGGACAGAAGGAGACACACGGGGGAACAGAAGGGGACACACGGGGGAACAGAAGGAGCCACACGGGGGAACAGAAGGAGACACACGGGGGGACATCTACAAGAAGCTCCTGGACCATGGACCAAATTTTGTATATATTTTTCCCCTGGTTTTTGTCCTCTAAGGCTAGGTGCATCTAATAGTCCGGCACGTCTTATGTGCTGAAAAATATGGTATATGGTAAAATATGAACTTATTTAATTGTCCTTTTATTTTAGACACAGTATTTTCTTGACCTGAAGAAGACCTATGAAATGCATTGCCCTGTTGAGTGTCCAATTAAAATTGTCTTTAATACCTAGTGCCGTTGGTTGAGGTGAGATTGTTTTATTTTACAATCTTGACAAATTTTGTTGGGACATCTGTTATAGTACCCTTCCCCTAGACATGGGTTTTTCATTGTGACTTTATCCAGTGCTCCACCTTTTTTTGGAGAGTGACCAAAAATAATTCTGAAGAAGTCTTATCCACAGATCCGCATGGAGACAGGATTCTCCACTTGCTCATTGCCGTAGTTGCCTTTAGCAACCTGGGGTTTAGAAGTAGTAATTTTCTTACCACTTCGTATTGATGATCGTAATCTGCTAATTACGATTCTGCAAAATCTTGTGTAACTTTTTCGCTGCTGCGGCTATATGTAATTGTGGGAACAAGCCAAACAAAAAAAGATTCAAAAGACAGTGTCGTTTTTGAGATAATCCATACTGAAAATGCAAAGGAAAATGGTTTAATGTTAAATTTAAAAAACATGTTTCCTTTGCATTTTAGATATCCTCAAAAACTACCGTATAAGGTCTTCTTGAAAAATATTTTTTTTTACTTGTTCCCATTATCCCTTTTAACCTACGTAGCAATTTTGGTGACAATAGCATGCTTGGAGGCTTTGGTAATAAATTGCTGAAGTCGGCACGAAATTACGCAAACGTCATGCAAAATTGTGATGGTTCCTGATTACATTTACATACGACATGAATTATGATTTTTCCAGATATTTGGCATTATAAAATTTACGAAGACTTTCCATCATAAGAAAAGAGAGGTTGAGAAGAGATGTAGCATTTATTTCTGAAGGATGATGGGAGTGGACACGATTATGATGGGCTTCTAAAATACAGTACAGTGGCCCTCTATACATTCAGTCCATTACATGGAGAATACTACTATCCTCACTCTCCTACTATCCTGGCTGGATAGTGTACTGGTAAAGGGCACCGCCTTTGACATGGGAGACCAGGGTTTGAATCCTGGTTAGGGTCAGTACCTATTTAGTAAGGAGTTCAAGGCAAGACTCCCTAACACTGCAGGGTGGCCTCCTGAGCGCGGCCCTGTGGCTGCAGCTCTTGAGTGCTTTGAGTGCGACAGGAGAAAAGCAAAATACAAATGTTCAGATTATTATCATCCTCCCGATACAAGGGGTCCTCATCCTCCCGATACAAGGGATCCTCATCCTCCCGATACAAGGGATCCTCATCCTCCCGATACAAGGGATCCTCATCCTCCCGATACAAGGGATCCTCATCCTCCCGATACAAGGGATCCTCATCCTCCCGATACAAGGGATCCTCATCCTCCCGATACAAGGGATCCTCATCCTCCCGATACAAGGGATCCTCATCCTCCCGATACAAGGGATCCTCATCCTCCCGATACAAGGGATCCTCATCCTCCCGATACAAGGGATCCTCATCCTCCCGATACAAGGGATCCTCATCCTCCCGATACAAGGGATCCTCATCCTCCCGATACAAGGGCTCCTCAGCCTCCCGATACAAGGGCTCCTCAGCCTCCCGATACAAGGGCTCCTCAGCCTCCCGATACAAGGGCTCCTCAGCCTCCCGATACAAGGGATCCTCAGCCTCCCGATACAAGGGATCCTCAGCCTCCCAATACAAGGGATCCTCAGCCTCCCGATACAAGGGATCCTCAGCCTCCCGATACAAGGGATCCTCAGCCTCCCGATACAAGGGATCCTCAGCCTCCCGATACAAGGGATCCTCAGCCTCCCGATACAAGGGATCCTCATCCTCCCGATACAAGGGATCCTCATCCTCCCGATACAAGGGATCCTCATCCTCCCGATACAAGGGATCCTCATCCTCCCGATACAAGGGCTCCTCAGCCTCCCGATACAAGGGCTCCTCAGCCTCCCGATACAAGGGCTCCTCAGCCTCCCGATACAAGGGCTCCTCAGCCTCCCGATACAAGGGCTCCTCAGCCTCCCGATACAAGGGATCCTCAGCCTCCCGATACAAGGGATCCTCAGCCTCCCGATACAAGGGATCCTCAGCCTCCCGATACAAGGGATCCTCAGCCTCCCGATACAAGGGATCCTCAGCCTCCCGATACAAGGGATCCTCATCCTCCCGATACAAGGGATCCTCATCCTCCCGACCCTTTCCTCATCCTCCCGATCCCTTTCCTCATCCTCCCGATCTCTTTCCTCATCCTCCCGATACAAGGGATCCTCATCCTCCCGACCCTTTCCTCATCCTCCCGATCCCTTTCCTCATCCTCCCGATCCCTTTCCTCATCCTCCCGATCCCTTTCCTCATCCTCCCGATCCCTTTCCTCATCCTCCCGATCCCTTTCCTCATCCTCCCGATCCCTTTCCTCATCCTCCCAATACAAGGGATCCTCAACCTCCCGATACAAGGGATCCTCAACCTCCCGATACAAGGGATCCTCAACCTCCCGATACAAGGGATCCTCAACCTCCCGATACAAGGGATCCTCAACCTCCCGATACAAGGGATCCTCAACCTCCCGACCCTTTCCTCATCCTCCCGATCCCTTTCCTCATCCTCCCGATCCCTTTCCTCATCCTCCCGATCCCTTTCCTCATCCTCCCGATCCCTTTCCTCATCCTCCCGATCTCTTTCCTCATCCTCCCGATACAAGGGATCCTCATCCTCCCGATACAAGGGATCCTCAACCTCCCGATACAAGGGATCCTCAACCTCCCGATACAAGGGATCCTCATCCTCCCGACCCTTTCCTCATCCTCCCGATACAAGGGATCCTCATCCTCCCGATACAAGGGATCCTCATCCTCCCGATACAAGGGATCCTCATCCTCCCGATACAAGGGATCCTCATCCTCCCGATACAAGGGATCCTCATCCTCCCGATACAAGGGATCCTCATCCTCCCGACACAAGGGATCCTCATCCTCCCGACACAAGGGATCCTCATCCTCCCGACCCTTTCCTCATCCTCCCGATCCCTTTCCTCATCCTCCCGATCCCTTTCCTCATCCTCCCGATCCCTTTCCTCATCCTCCCGATCCCTTTCCTCATCCTCCCGATACAAGGGATCCTCATCTTCCCGATACAAGGGATCCTCAGCCTCCCGATACAAGGGATCCTCAGCCTCCCGATACAAGGGATCCTCAGCCTCCCGATACAAGGGATCCTCAGCCTCCCGATACAAGGGATCCTCAGCCTCCCGATACAAGGGATCCTCAGCCTCCCGATACAAGGGATCCTCAACCTCCCGATACAAGGGATCCTCAACCTCCCGATACAAGGGATCCTCAACCTCCCGACACAAGAGGTCCTCATCCTCCCGATACAAGGGGTCCTCATCCTCCCGATACAAGGGATCCTCATCCTCCCGTTACAAGGGATCCTCATCCTCCCGATACAAGGGATCCTCATCCTCCCGATACAAGAGATCCTCATCCTCCCGATACAAGGGATCCTCATTCTCCCGATACAAGGGATCCTCATCCTCCCGATACAAGGGATCCTCATCCTCCCGATACAAGGGATCCTCATCCGTCCGATACAAGGGATCCTCATCCTCCCGATACATGGGATCCTCATCCTCCCGATACATGCGATCCTCATCCTCCCGATACAAGGGATCCTCATCCTCCCGATACAAGGGATCCTCATCCTCCCGATACAAGGGATCCTCATCCTCCCGATACAAGGGATCCTCAACCTCCCGACACAAGAGGTCCTCATCCTACTGATACAAGGGATCCTCATCCTCCCGATACAAGGGATCCTCAACCTCCCGACACAAGAGGTCCTCATCCTACTGATACAAGGGATCCTCATCCTCCCGATACAAGGGATCCTCATCCTCCCGATACAAGGGATCCTCAACCTCCCGACACAAGAGGTCCTCATCCTCCCGACACAAGGGATCCTCATCCTCCCGATACAAGGGATCCTCAACCTCCCGATACAAGGGATCCTCAACCTCCCGATACAAGGGATCCTCAACCTCCCGATACAAGGGATCCTCAACCTCCCGATACAAGGGATCCTCAACCTCCCGATACAAGGGATCCTCAACCTCCCGATACAAGGGATCCTCAACCTCCCGATACAAGGGATCCTCATCCTCCCGATACAAGGGATCATCATCCTCCCGATACAAGGGATCCTCATCCTCCCGATACAAGGGATCATCATCCTCCCGATACAAGGGATCCTCATCCTCCCGATACAAGGGATCCTCATCCTCCCGATACAAGGGATCCTCATCCTCCCGATACATGCGATCCTCATCCTCCCGATACAAGGGATCCTCATCCTCCCGATACAAGGGATCCTCAACCTCCCGACACAAGAGGTCCTCATCCTACTGATACAAGGGATCCTCATCCTCCCGATACAAGGGATCCTCATCCTCCCGATACAAGGGATCCTCATCCTCCCGATACATGCGATCCTCATCCTCCCGATACAAGGGATCCTCATCCTCCCGATACAAGGGATCCTCATTCTCCCGATACAAGGGATCCTCATTCTCCCGATACAAGGGATCCTCATCCTCCCGATACAAGGGATCCTCATCCTCCCGATACAAGGGATCCTCATCCTCCCGATACAAGGGATCCTCATCCTCCCGATACAAGGGATCCTCAACCTCCCGATACAAGGGATCCTCAACCTCCCGATACAAGGGATCCTCAACCTCCCGATACAAGGGATCCTCATCCTCCCGATACAAGGGCTCCTTATCCTCCTGATACAAGAGGTCCTCATCCTACTGATACAAGGGATCCTCATTCTCCTGATATGACAAGGGATCCTCAGCCTCCTGATACAAGGGATCCTCATTCTCCTGATATGACAACTTGACAAGGGATTTAGGGGGTCTTCTCCCTCCCCTCTGTGAAGCGTTGGATCTTCTCAGCCATCTAGGGTTGTTCACCCTTGTTACTTTCTCCATATTAAATATATTTTAATAAAAGTAATATATTAGGTAATTAGAAGCAGTAAAGGGTTAGGATGAAATGGGGCAAGATAGCAATTTTTGTCCACCACTGATGTTTACCTGGATTTTTTTGTAAGAATTGGTGGCATCCACCAGGCTCCTAAACTCTCTCCAACTGCCTAGGTTTGCCTTGTGGATTATCCAGCTCTGATAAGGACTATAAACCCAGCAGAAATAGTGAGGAGATCAGCCTGTATCTGAGTGACATTTCTGACCCTTCTGGGATACAGACGGAGGTGTTAAATCTCCAGCATTCCTCTTTGGGATGTAGCAAGCAGTTCTGTGGACTGGGCCTTCTCATTCCACAGACATATGGAAGAGCATTTCTATTACCGATTATCTCCAAACTTCCGATAATGTAGACGTTTCTTCTCTGCTCTGTCTGCACTCTGCCCGACACACATAATTAGTCGAGGATTATCAAGGGAGACCCAATTCTAATTTAATAAGGTTCCCACCAGCCTGGTGATTGCAGCAGGGCTGACAGATATCACTCGTGCTGAGAAAGTTAATTGGCAAAACTCATTTTGCATACTAAAACTTTGCTGTACATGGTCAGAGCATAGCAGAGTCAGATAAACATGACGTACAATGACAACCACACCTTCACGCAATTCCTATTCTAGACAAGGGTTACAACTTCCCTCATTTCCTGTCCTGGACAGTATTACATCTCTCCCCATTTCCTGTTTGGGATAGGGATTGCATCTCTCCCCATTTCCTGTCCAGGGAGTAAATCTCTCCCCATTTCCTGTCCCATATAGGAATTACATCTCTCCCCATTTCCTGTCCTAGACATGGTTTACAACTTCCCCCATTTCCTGTCCTGGACAGTATTACATCTCCCCCCCCCCCATTTCCTGTTTGGGATAGGGATTGTATCTCTCCCCAATTCCTATCCGTGGATTACATCTCTCCCCATTTCCTGTCCTGTACCGGGATCACATCTCTCCCCATTTCCTGTCCTGTACCGGGATCACATCTCTCCCCATTTCCTGTCCCGTACAGGGATTACATCTCTCCCCATTTCCTGTCCTGGACAGGGATTAAATCTCTCCCCATTTCCTGTCCGGGGATTAAATCTCTCCCCATTTCCTATCCCGTGCAGGGATTACATCTCTCCCCATTTTCTGTCTGGACAAGGATTTTATCTCTACCCATTTCCTGCCCTGACTAGGTAATAAATCTCCCCCCAGGTCCTGTTGTGGACGGCGATTACATAATTTCTGCTTTTGTAGAACCTGAGAAAACCAGCCGTAGGAAATAGAGATTATCAATAAAACAACCCAGAAACATTTCTAGCGTTTTTCCAAGGAAGAGATGAATGGAAGCCGCCATATTTTTCATAGTACAGATTCACAAACCGTGATAAAGCAGCTAGTAAAGAAACGCTGTACATCTATGGACATCCAGTGGCTGGATAGTGTACTGGTTAAGGGCTCTGCCTCTGGCACAGGAGACCTGGGTTCAAATCTCTGCTCTGTCTGCTCAGTAAGCCAGCACCTATTCAGTAGGAGACCTTGGGCAAGTCTCCCTAACACTGCTTGCTTGTCCGCCAGGAAAAAAGCGTGATATAAATGTTCTGTGTCTGTCTGTCTGACATGACTAAATGCTTGTTGTGTGATATGGGCTCAGGTCACTTGTCAGATCAGGCACTCTTAAAGAAAACCTGAACTGAAAATTAAAAGTCAAAATAAGCATTCACAAGTCATACTTACCTTCCATGTAGTCTACTCCTCAGTGCCTTTCTCCTGTCCCGCGTCCTATTTGTTCACTGTGATCAAGGGAATTTTCCGTCCTCCATTTTGAAAATGGCCATTACCTGTAACAGCTTCCTGGTCAGCACACAATTAAACTGTAACATCGCCCACTTGAGCCATAGGGAAACATGGACATTACCTGGTGCATCAGTTCTCCTCTCAGCTATAACTGACAGCAACTGATATTTTACTGACAGCAACTGATATATTTCAGATCTGACAAAATGTTGTCAGAACTGGAAGGGATTATTGTCAGAAGAAAATGGTGAGCTTCTGAGAGGAACTGATGGCAAGGTAACTATGTAATGTTCATTTGAAGTTACCTCATGTGTTAATTTTAAAGATTTTTACTCAGTACAGGTTCTCTTTAAGTCATCTCACTCGTGTGTCATGATTTGTGCATATTCCTAACATGAAGCAGTGTTTTAAAGTGCACCAGAGCTCACTGCAATAAAAAGATTTATACATACCAGGGGCTTCCTCCAGCCCCATCCGCTCGGATCGCACCCACGCCGCTGTCCTTCGCTTCCCGCAGCTTTGATACCGGGTCCCGTCACTGCAGTCAGTTGAAGCCAGTCTGAAGTAAGAGAAGTGCGCCTTCTACGTATCTCTCCGGCAGCTGCTGGAGAGATACGTAGAGGGCGCACTTCTCCTGCGTCAGACTGGCTCTGACTGACGGCAGTGACGGGACCCGGTATCAAAGCTGCGGGAAGCGAAGGACGGCGGCGTGGGAGCGATCCGAGCGGATGGGGCTGGAGGAAGCCCCTGGTATGTATAAATATTTTTATTGTAGTGAGCTCTGAGCCCCTTTAAGAGGACGTGCCTTGGCCTTGACAATGTACTACCTCATGAATGTAGGGTTAATGATAATTTTAGCAGCTTCCCAACTGTTACAGCGGCAAGAACCCCTGTCCTACCACATGCTTGTGTCATACGCCAACCTGCTGGAGCTCAGTCCTGCACATGGTACAGCCTCTGAGACAGGAGAAAGTGAAGAGGAGGATGTTGAAAGCTAGATGCAGCTGTGGGAATGTGAAACTGGCAAAGAACCTGGTAGGCAGCCCTCACTCAAGGAGACACTGGAAGGGGAGGTGATAATGGAGGAGAAAGTTGAGATGTTTGATAAAGGCCCTGAAATGTTGGATATTATCCTTTCCCCCACTATGAATGCAGCTCATTACGGTTCTCAATCGCTGCAGTGCCATAAGGGGCCCATACACTGATCGGTTTCAGTCATGGATCGATCGATTTGCGGCCGATTTCGATCGAGTTGATCTATCTGACTGGATGGAAAATCTAGGTCTATCTGCTTTGATTCTGAAATCTATTGGAAATCTGTTCCTAGTGTGTGGCACACATCAGATAGACTCTTGTCAGATTCAACCTGACAGGCATCTGAGAGAAATCTGATGGTCGAATCTGCTGAAAATCTATCAGTGTATGTCCACCTATACAGACATCTCCCCTCCAAAAGCACCGACGACATGCATCAGAGGTAAGTAATACCGAGGTCAGATCTGTACAGATGACCCCATCTGGGACAGGAGATTTGGCGCCTGTGGTAAATGGACAGTTTGGGAACCACCAATAGCACTAATGTTAATTAGCGGCAACTGGGCGTCCAAGCAGAAATTTGCATGCACTTTAAAATTTTAAATTGTAATATTATGCATTTCTTTGCAGCAGATTTGGAGAGAAGGGGCGATTAGGATTAGGCATCAGGAAAAGGACTTTTCAGCAGGGGGGGGGGCGTGGTTAAAGTTAGGCATCAGGAAGGGGGCTTGTGATGGGGGCGATTAAGGTTAGGAGTCAGGAAGTGGGGGGGTTAAAGATGAGATGTCTCTAATGGCGGTATTTATATTTACCTGGGGAGGTATTTGGGCTCCCTCGCCATCCTCTCCGACCGCTCCATTATGGACCGCTCCATTGTGCTGTAATCCTCCGGGTAATGTGGCCAATCGCTGCCAGTTGTGCGCTCTTGCGTGTCCCGGCCACACACGCACCCCTGCCGTGCTCGCATAACCCGGTAGCGCTCTATGTCTGCGCAGCACTGCTGCGGGGGTGCAGGTAAGTATATCTTAAAAATGTGGTGAAAGTTACCACCTCGGCTTATATGTGAGTCAGTGGAGCAGAATGTATGGTGGAGCTTGAGCAGATTTTGTTACTTGCAGAGGAGTGTAAGGATCGTGCACTAGCTGGTTCCCGCTGTGTCCGTGCCCCCCATCCCCTGCAACATGGTGTGCAGAGTGCACTACTCAAAGACTACCTGTGTCCCCCGGCTTGTGGAGCGGAGCGTGCAAGAAACATGTCAGCGGTGCAATGATCGGAGATTCTTCCTGTGTGACAATCGCTCAAATCTATGACGCCATCTAGTGTCATCTTGAGGCACAGCTGTCACATCCTTGGGGCACATCTGGCTGTATGGAGGGGCTTATATGCGAGTCAATCACTTTTTCCTGGTTTCTTAGGGAAAATAAGTACCTCGGCTTATTTGTGGGCAGGCTTATATATGAGTATATACAATAATTACCCCCATTAGAGAGGTCTCAGGTTTGGGGGGGGGGGGGGTGGCTAGGCATTGGAGGGGGGAGGTTGCTGTGTGAGAGTGGGCTTAGGTTTAGCTGTAAAATATTGATAATATTTACCAATATTTTACTGACAAAAAAAAAAAAGAACTCTCTAAAAAAGTCGAAAATCTGTGAATGTTACCGATATTCTACTATCGGCTACATCCCGGCACCCAGATGTCCTGGCCCCTCTATTTTACATACGCAGAATCTAATGGGCCGGGAAAGGGATAGATTAGATCAGTCCTCATCTCTGGGATTTCAGTGGCAAATCTATCACTGCCAACTTGTTCTACATGACTCACTACAAAAGCTTCCTGCGATAAACTACGCGCCAGCAGAAGCACAACACACGTAGGTGTAACTGTTGTGTCACTTTATTCTCTGCAATATCTCCCTTCCATCACACATTCCGGAATGGAGCTCTGAATCACCAGGGTATAGATTGTGAGGCAGGAGACGTAGCTCTGGTCTCCATTGTTCTCCTCCCTGCAGATAAGTGAACTCGACGCCTGCTGTGCTTACTGCCCCATACCACTCCGCAGACAGAAACATGAATGCTTGGGTGAGCCGTGCGCCTGTATGTGGAGTGGTCTCGGGCTGAAATGCCCAGCAGTAGATGCAGAGAATGGAGGGAAGCTGGGCTGTATCTGAGTTACCTTTCATACAGGAAGTGATGTCATAGGACAACAGGAAGGCAGTATGAGAACTTCCAGTCATCTTTTTGTAATGAGACAGAGGGACACTTTAAAGTAAAATTTGTAGGAAAAAAAAAAAACATACCCAAGGAGAGGAAAAGCTCTGGGTCCTATAGAGCTTTCCCGTTTTCCTCACAGCCCCTCCAGCACAGGATCCCCGGATCAAATCCCCCCCGCAGGAGGCTTCGGAAGTCTTCAAGAGCCCGAGTGCTCCCGAAGACAGGCAGCTATGTACTGCGCATGTGCAAGTGCGCAAGACAGCATGCTCGCGCATGTGCAGTACGGAGCAGGCAGCGGCAGAGAGAGCAGTCTCCGACCAATCGGTTGGAGACTGCTAATGGTGGATCCAGTGGTGGATTAAGGGGACCTTGAGGAGACTAAGAAAACTCTAAAGAACCCAGAGCCTTCCCTCTGCTTAGGGGAGTATCTGTTTTTATTTTCGCTTCAGACTCCCTTTAAGACACACCCTTGCCACACTGTTAATCACGCCCCCACCACATCCCTTGCCACGCACACTACTAAAAATTCATAAGCAAAGGATGTAATTTTAGAATTCAAACCACACCTGTACTTTCCATCATCATTCGTTTTTCGTATTTCATATTAACATTTGGAAATTAAGAAACTTCCAATTTAAAGGCTGGGAATAAAGTTTGGAGCCAATTGAACACATTTTTCAGTACAAAAATGCATGTATTTAGATAAATCTGTACATCAGTCCTGAAAGAGGGACAAATGAGGAGGAAAGAGGGACAAATGAGGAGGAAAGAGGGACAGGGGGACAGGGTTCCCAAAGAGGGACTGTCCCTCCAAACGAGGGACAGTTGGGAGCTATGCAGTCATTTTACCCAATTGTAAATATATATATATTTCAATAAAGTGCTTAGTCCAAGTCTGACCAGCACTTTACTAGTGCTTAGCGCTTAAATACAATACAATAACATTTCTATAGCGCTTTTCTCCCATAGGACCATAAGGCTCTCTCAGATTCAGTAATTGGTAATCTCTTTTGCTGCTCTGAACCCTTCTATCGGCTAAACACTTATCTTACCCCTCATACAACCATATCTTACAGATAAATCACAAAGAGGCTGCAGCAGAAACATTTGTCGCAATTGCTGCAGCAGGATGAGTGACACTTGTTGGCAATCTACATCCCAGCACTATTCTCCCAGTGCCTGATGGAAAAGGGCAGCTGAAAGATACTGCGGCTCTTCTTGGATGATGGAAGCGGTTACCACAGTCAAGGCTGATTCAGGCGCATACAGCCAAAAATGGCGGCCGGGAATAAATAGCAAATGGAGCTGCCGCTAGTGTGTAAAACGCTATTTTGCGTTTTAATGTTAAAACGCTATTTAATGTTTTAAGATTAAAAACGCAAAATAGTGTTTTGAAAGCAGGCGGGGGCGCTGCCCCAGAACCACCAATCACAGATATTCACTGCTCCTGTCTTCTAATTGGACGCGATGGTCTCGGAGGCGGGAGCATCAGAACCAATTAGAAGACCAGAGCAGAGAAGTGAATAGCGGTGATTGGCGGTTGTGGGGCAGCGCCCCCCGCCTGATTGGTGGATCGCTTCAGAAAGCCTCCAGCATGCAGATACCTCCACCAGCTGCTCGTATGATCTGCCTGCGCAGTACTCCAGGCCGGGGCAGGGGAGGTACATTGGAGTACAAAATTGGACATGGGGGAGACCAGGACGACCACTGGGGACACGGCTGGACATGAGGGGGGGGGGGGGGGGACATACGCTGGAAGACAAAATTGGACATGGGGGATGGCTCTCTGGGCACTGCTGCTTTCAAAACGCTATTTTGCATTTTAATGTTAAAACATTAAATAGCGTTTTAACATTAAAACGCAAAATAGAGTTTAACACACTAGCGGCGGCTCCATGCGCCATTTATTCCCGGCGCCATTTTTTCCTGCTCCGGATTCAGACACATCGCCTGTGCATTGCAGGCACTGGTACTACGCTTATCTTCCTCTGCTTCCTGCAAGTCCGGATCTCCTCCCTGCTGGCCCGCAGCATCTGATCCCCAGGATGCCGGCTGTACCGGCGCCGCATCACTCACCCGCTCTCAGCAGATTAGCGATGGGATCACCAGACACACGTGACGTCCTGCTTCTTTTCTGACTACAGCAGCACGTCATGTGACCAGACAGCACGTAACAGGTCACAGGAGGCACCACTGTAGCCATGGATACAGGAGGCTGGACAGGCGGATGGAGATCCCATTGCTAGAATGCTGTGAGAAGGTGAGTAAAGCGGTGCTGCGCATCTAGGGAGTGGGCCCTGTCCACCCTTGATGCCAAGTGACGCGACTTCCTCGGGCGGTAAAAGACTGGGGGCAGCACCAGACAGAAACAGGAAGTGAAAGTGTGCCTGGCCAACCCATACTGGGGGCAACTGTACCTGGCTAACCTATTCTGGGGGCAACTGTACCTAGCTACCAATACTGGGGACACCTATATCTGGCTACCTACCTATACTGAGGGTGTTTTTATTTTTTGAGGGGGGGGGCTTCACCATAGCTATAACATGCAGTGCAGATTGTCAGTTGATGTGCAATCATTCCAGAATGGGGAAGGGGGGAGGGGTACATGAGGGGGCAATCCTCACAAGTTTGCCTAAGGCAGCAGAAAGTCTAGAACTGGCCCTGCTAGGGAGGGGGGGGGGGGGGGGGGGGACAGGGAGTGCGAGCCATAGTAAAACACAGACAGCAACTGATATAGAGGAAAGGGTTCTAAGGCTTTCAGTTTTCAGAGAGACAGGTCTGACTAGATCCAGTCAGAACCGCAAGGAATCGTTAGAAGAAAATGGTGAGTTTCTGAGAGGAACTGATGGGCAAGTCAGTATGTAATATTCATTTGCAGGTACATCATGTGTTTATTCAAAATAATTTTATTCGGGTTTAGGTACCCTTTAAGTTTCCTATAAAGCAGTAGCTTAGGATACACGCCCGGCTCCACCCACTGCCCTGAACTGATGCATTATGGGTGTGGTATTTTGGTCATATGAATGTGATCGCATGCTATTACCTTCTGTTCCATGATTTTTTTTACGCTGCTGCCCTTCACAGCCTGCAAACAAGCTGATCTGAAGATAATAATCCTTCATAGGTGGGTAGGGGTGGGGGGGATACAGGGGGGGTGCAATGTCTGGCCGGCGGCCCGGCTTCCCCCGGTGGTGCCTTTCCCATGCCAGATGCTGGAGTAAAAAGTATAGATTCTTCCTCTAATACAAGATGAAAGCGGGAGGATTAGGAGGTGACTCATCTATGCTGTTAATGCAATGTAAATTAGCAGGCATTTGCTTATTGTGAACGGCTGAACAATCTACATTATTTACCATCGAAAAGATAAGTAAGGAAGAACTGCCAGCTTAGAACAACCCTGGGACTGCTGTAAGTATAGTGCGTGTGTGTGTGTGTGTGTGTGTGTGTGTGTGTGTGTGTGTGTACAGTGTGTGTGTGTGTGTGTAGTGTGTGTGTGTGTGTGTGTGTAGTGTGTAGTGTGTGTGTGTGTGTGTGTGTGTGTGTGTGTATAGAGTGTGTGTGTGTGTGTGGGGGGGGGGGGGGGTATGTGTGTGTGTGGGGGGGGGGGGGGGGTATGTGAGGGGAGCAGTACATAGTGGGGACAAGAGGCAAAGGGGGGACAGGTACAAGGAGTAGAGGGACAGGTATGCAGGGGAGAGTGGATGACATGGAGACAGGTATGCAGGGGAGACCGGTTCCCATGGGGACAGGTATGCAGGGGAGACCAGTTCCCATGGGGACAGGTATGCAGGGGAGACCAGTTCCCATGGGGACAGGTATGCAGGGGAGACCAGTTCCCATGGGGACAGGTATGCAGGGGAGACAAGTTCCCATGGGGACAGGTATGCAGGGGAGACAAGTTCCCATGGGGACAGGTATGCAGGGGAGATAGGTTCCCATGTGGACAGTTAAGCAGGGGAGACAAGCCCCCATGGGGACAGGAATTCAGGGGAGACAGATTCCCATGTATGTCACTGTATGAGCTTGATTCACTAAACTGTGATAACTCAAATATCACACCTTATCAAAGTTAACATGCCTTATCAGAGTTGCATAGCGAGCGCTACGAACCCGCAGGGGCTCAGGGCAGGACGAGTGCCATTGCCAATTAGCAGGCATACGTTCATAGCGCTCGCTATGCTACTCTGATAAGGAGTGTTAACTTTGATAAGGTGTGCCATCTTTGATAAGGTGTGCCATCTTTGATAAGGTGTGCCATCTTTGATAAGGTGTGCTATCTTTGATAAGGTGTGCTATCTTTGATAAGGTGTGCCATCTTTGATAAGGTGTGCCATCTTTGATAAGGTGTGCTATCTTGAATAAGGTGTGCTATAGTGAATCCAGCCCTAAATGCGCTCGTTGCCCTGTTACTGCACATGCTATACCTTACGGAGTCAGAAACCACCACACTCAATGTGAAATCCCCCATAGGGTTATCATTGCACCGCGCTGCGATGATATTGTCCATTGCAATGCTGTTGTCCATTGGGACAGCAAGGTATACCTGGCCTACTAATAATTTGAATATCTGTAGACCATTCATGTAGACCATTCTTTAAAAAAAAAATCTTCAAGCGCGCCCCTTACACATACAAGATAAATCTATGATTCCCCTGTGCGCTGGAGAGCCTGCTGGCCAAATTCAATGGCGTTTTTCATCTGGCAGCATGCAAATGCAATCTGTGAATACATTTGTGCTTTTAGCAAACCGGTTGCGCTATGAACTATTTTTATTGGTCTGAGAAAAAGTTTGAAAGCATGCTGGCAAGAGGAGAGCTGCAGTGAGAATTGAAGTGGTATATGGCAGAGAGGTGAGGGGATCCCAATAAATGCCCCCACAGGCAATTAAGACTATTGCAGTAGTGGTCCTGCCGACTTGAGTCAAACCACAAAGGGTGTGATGGTGTAAAATGACTGTCTGAAGCGCTGATCCTAAGGAGATGTTCAGCTGTAATTCATGTGGAGACTATTTTGCAATTCTAAAGATTGTGGAAAGGGGAGACATGAGGTGTACACCTGATGAAGGGCATCACCCACGTAACACGTGGTGTTACTTCTGAAAATTAGATGAACGCTAGCTTATTGAGCCAATCGAGTACCTCCTTCCTATTTATTGTGACTTGAGGGGCCTTGCCTGGTGCACTAAAATCACCAGAAATGGCCCCGATGTTTCATATTCAGCTATTTAACCAGTTCACCCCCAAGGGTTTTTATCCTAACGGACCAGAGCAATTTTCAGTTGTCAGTGCTCCTCCCTTTTATTCCCTAATAACTTTATTACTACTTATCACAAGAAAATGATCTATACCTCGTTTTTTTCGCCACCAATTAGGCTTTCTGTGGATAGTACATTTTGCTAAGAATTTTTTTATTCTAAATGCGTTTTAATGAGAAAAACAGAAAAAAAAAGAAAAAAAATCATTATTTCTCAGTTTTCAACCATTATAGTTTTAAAATTAAACATTCTCCTGTGAATAAAACAAACACGTTTTATTTGCCCAGTTGTCCCGATTATTAAACAGTTTAAATGATGTCCCTATCACAATGTATGGCGACAGTATATTATTTTCAAATATAAGTGTTATTTTTCTGTTGTGTTTTTTTTTTTATTCTGGCCATAATTACAAGCCCCTATGTAATAAATTAAAATTAATTTCCCCCCATAAAATATAAATTAACAAAGCTGAGTCCCTAAGGCAACTATTTATTTATTTTTTTTAGCTGATTTTTTTTACAAGTGTTTTTGTTTTTTTTTGGGGGGGGGGGGGGGGGAGAGAGTTGGAAGTGTAATATTATTACATCTGTATGTACTTGAAAATGAATGTATTTTGTAGGTGTAATATACTTTTTGGCCACAAGATGGCGATAGTGAACACTCATAGGAAATGCTCACTTTTTTTTTTCTTCACTTTATTTAATTGTTACATTTCCTGTTATTGTGAATGGACGTAGCTGCTGTTCGCGGTCACGTCCATTCACTCCAGGCACTGCGATTGGGTCCTCTTCCCCAATCACCCAGCACGGAAGCCCGACGGAAACAGCGGCGGTAGCGGCGCACACACGGCGGTAGCAGCGGCGGGAACGCGGGACGTATTAAAACGTCATGTTGCGGTTAATAGCGGTAAGCATGACGTTTTAATACGTTAGGATGTCAGTAAATGGTTAAAGAGGAACGGTCGCGAAAATCTTAAAGTTTAAAACACATACAAATAAGAAGTACATTTTTCCCAGAGTAAAATGAGCCATAAATTACTTTTCTCCTATGTTGCTGTCACTTACAGTAGGTAGTAGAAATCTGACATTACCAACAGGTTTTGGGTTAGTCCATCTCTCCATAGGGGATTCTCAGCATGGCTTTTATTCTTTATAAAGACATTCCCCGAAAAAGATTTATACAAAGATGCTGGCCAGCCTCCCTGCTCGCTGTACACTATTTTGGCAGTTGGACGGAGCAACTGCCATTCACTAAGTGCTTTTAAAAATAAAGAAAACTGAGAACCCCTCTGTGAGAAGATAGGCTAGTCCAGATTTCTTCTACTTACTGTAAGTGACAGCAACATAGGAGAAAAGAAAGTTATGGTTCATTTTACTCCGGGAGAAATGTACTTATTTGTATGGGTTTTAAATTTTAAGATTTTCGCGACAGTTCCTCTTTAAAAAAAAAAAATCAATTATTAACGTGAATAAACCCATGGAATTATTAGACATCAAATTTAATCGAGGCCGGAACCTCCCTGAAAACCGGCAGAGGTTTATACCGCCACCGTTTGCCGTAGAAGTACTTTTCTGAACGCAATGAACGGTGAGAGAACAACACAGATATAATATCCAGGAAAGAAATTACAGAGAGGGTGAAGCTGCTCGACCTGCTCGCAGAAAAAGCGCACGTGGCGGAGCGGCGACCTCGCTGCTATTAATTGGCGGATTTCTAAGTATTGTTTCTTACATAAAAAGCTTCTGTTCTGTGAAGAGGCGACTTTCTTACTGCTCTGAGTTTTACATCTTGACGGACTATTAAACGCTGTCCTCTGCTGCCTTTCACTGTAATTAAGCGCAGACCTTGTGACCTGCGGACCGGCGGGGACTGGAAAATGTCCCTTTTTACTGTAAATCCATAATGATGACATCGGCAGTTGACACGTTTCTCATTTATGCAGGGAAAGCGACAAATAAAGCTGTGTGAGACACGACGGACGGAGGGCGGACACTAACCCCCGGGGTTTGGGGTGCATCGTACGGAAAACATCCACAGAGCCTTAACAGCAAATTTGGGTGAAAAAGATTATATACATTTTACTGCTACTGATACATTACTGAAGAGATCTTCGTGAATTGAAGACATAGGGCTTGTTTCCACTAGGGTGCTGCGTGGGGAGAAGAGACCGACACCACTAGTGATGAGTGTAATGACCCAATTACGATTACGTGAAATTTTGCGTAATTCACAAAATTACAATTATGGCCATAATAAAAATTTCGTGAATTTCACAAAATTACGGAAAATTTCACGTTAATGGGGAATTTCGTAATTACAATCGTTTCATAATTATGATCGCTTATGTAACACAAACAAATCACAATTTCGGAAATTCGTCCGTTCTCCTGCGCCGACCGCTCCGCTCCCCGCTGCTGTGCCGGTCTCCGTGCTCGGTGTTCAGGCCGACCTTGGGGTCGCCTTACTGTGGCTGCACGAAGCGCCGCTGTCAATCATGGCCATGTGGGCCACAGCGAACTGCTCAGTACGCCACGGCCCATGTGGCCAAGATTGACAGCGGCGCTTTGCGCAGCCGCAGTAACCCCGCGGTCGGCCTGAATATCGAGCACAGAGACCATGACAGCGGCAGGGAGTGGAGCGGTCAGCATGGGACAGGCGGCTGCAAGGGGTTGGAGAAAGCCCCAGGTGAGTAACGCTCATTTTGGACATTTTAGCCTGATAACTCCTTTAATACTGAGGTTCCTCTATCTACCTAATACTTGGGGGCACCTCTAAATACTTAGTATTAGGTAGCCAGAGGTACCCTCAGTATTAAGGGGCACCTGTAACTACCTATGATGGGCAAGGGAATAAAGAAAAACTGACAGCCAGCACACTTGCGGTGTGGTTCAGTGGGGGTTTCTAGGTTCACGGAGGGTGATGTCTAAGGTGCCAGGAGATCTGTGCCTATAGGCTCCTCTGAGGTAAATCCAGGGCTGGCGGCAGTGGTGGCTGAATCACACACCTGAAACAAGCATGCAGCTAATCCAGTCTGACTTCAGTCAGAGCACCTGATCTGCATGCTTGTTCAGGGGCTGTAGCTAAGCGTATTAGAGACACAGGATCAGCAGGAGAGTCAGGCAACTGGCATTATTTTAAAAGGAAAAATCCATATCCTCAGTTTAGGTTCCCCTTAAAGAGAACCCGTGGTGGGATTTAATTATGTTACTGGGGCACAGAGGCTGGTTGTGCACACTAAGACCAGCCTCCGTTGCCCCATGGTGTGCCTCCATGTCCCCCCTGCGCGCCGCTATACCCCCCGCAGTGCTGGCGACACGCAGCGCGTCGCCAGAACAATGTTTACCTAAGCGCTGTCTGTCAGCGCCACTCCCCCGCCTCCTCTGTATCGGAGCTACCCGCCCGCGTCACTTCCCTCCTATCAGCGGGAGGGAAGGGACACAGGCAAGTAGCGCCGATGTGGAGAAGGCGGGGGAGCGGTGCTAACAGACAGGAGAAGGTAAACATTGGGCTGGCGACACGCTGCGTGTCGCCAGCACTGCGGGGGGTATAGCGGCGCGCAGGGGGGACATGGAGGCACACCATGGGGCAACGGAGGCTGGTCTTAGTGTGCACAACCAGCCTCTGTGCCCCACTAACATAATTAAATCCCACCACGGGTTCTCTTTAAGCTGCGCTGTTGGATTCTCGATGAATCAGGCCCATAGTGTGATAAAGTAATATAAATATAACAAAAATGACAACAGCAAAAGATGAAGCTACAAAGCTACATAAATACAGAAGCCTGTATAAAGTACACGCCATCCCTCCACTGACGATGGGAGGGGGAGGGGGGGGAGGCAGCACAAAGTCGCGGGGTCGACCAGGCAGGAAGTCTCTATCTCACTAGGCTGCATGAAAACGCCTCAAATTGAAATAGGAGAAAAGAGGATTTTCCCGAAATGAGAGGAATAAATTATTTCTGCTGGTTGGATTTGCCGGGACAGCAGCAGACGAGATTTAATGCTTGCGGGATGTCTGCTGAAACTCGCGCACTGCAAAAATATCTATTTATTACTCTTCTACCTCTAAGCCTCGGAGAGGTTCACCTTGCCTGCCCAAATCTGCCCGGGAGAGCACATGGCGTAGAGCGGAGGAGAGCTTACACCGGTCTTATCACAATCTCTCAGACGAGGCACAGAATCCAGAACTTTGACGTTTTCCCACTGCAAACTGACGGTAGTGATGCTGTGCGTCCCGCCTGCCGCACCGCCAGAAATAGGCCTTCAGGGAACACCGTGTTAGTACGCGGTGTTCCCTGTCTGGCCACCAGCCAAGCAGGAAGTGATGTGCGCTTGCTGTCACTTCCTGCTTCGGGTATGGGGAAGTGCCTTGTTAAAATACACTTCCGCACATGCTCACTGCAACGTCACAACGCCAACATTTTTAACATCCCCGCGACGCCCTAGAGTAACACGATTTCCAGACCGATGCAGAGTGACGCAAGTATGTGCATTAATGTAGTTTTGTTATAGCGTCGGGGTTGCAGGAAAAACGTCCCTTCCGTCACATCTCAGCAAGGCTTGGTGTACAGAGGCGTCAGAGTGGAATAAAAACGTTTAAAAACCGTCTAAAAAAAGGAGGGGGATGTTCAGGTGGACTTACCTCCCTCGAAAATATAAAACTCAATTGAGTCACAATATATCAATACAAAAATTTTATTCAACTCCACTTAGTGCCACACGTTTCGCAGGTGTGGTCCTGCTTCATCAGGTAAACAGGAGTATAACTCAATGGGTCTCAATGCAGAAGTGAGCGCCTCTGTTCTAAATGCAGAAGTGAGCACTTCTGCATTGAGACCCATTGAGTTATACTCCTGTTTACCTGATG